>NW_026057583.1:2033763-2040718 GCF_023721935.1 Panthera uncia
GTGTGTGTGTGTGTGTGTGTGTGTGTGTGTGTGTTTGGGGGGGGGGGAGGCTCAATGTGACCCGAGGGAGGACAGGGGAGCGTCTGCTGGACAGATGGCCTCCTGGCCTTGGATCAGCGTGTGTGAGGGGGAGGGGTCCATACGACCTTAGGTATGTCTGTTCCTCAGAACCCCAGGATTATTGGAGCTGCTCAGGGATTTTTAACTTTTTTTTTGAGTAGGCCAGAGGTGGCATTAAAAGTCCTGGATTGGAAGAAATCCACCGGCCCACCCAGGGAAGCATGTCTGGCACCCAGGACTAGCCTAGAATAGGACTTGGGGGTGAGATGGGTGCTGGGCCTAGGGTTGGCCCCCTTGCCTTCAGCTCTGTGTTCATGTACGGCCTGTAGGGTGCATCTGCTTGTGTGTACAGTGTGGCTGAGCATACAGGATGTGGACAGACAGATGCCTGGCCTGGTGGGTGCCTGCTGGGATTTCATGGGTCTGTTTCCTCAAACTCACAGGTACATCACAGTGAAAGAGAGGAGGAAGCTAATGGTGCCAGCACACATATTTTGCCCATTTTTCCCCAGTGGTCGTGGCTTTGATTCAGTCAGTAAATTTTTATTGAGCACTTATTACGTGCCGGGCACGGGACTAGGTGTTGGGAGGACGGTGGTAAAGCAGAAAGATATGTTGTAGCTTGAGCTCGTAGCCTAGTGAGAAAGCCCAATAATAAGTAATCTTGAAATTTCATTTAGCACCAAATGTTTGTCAACAAACATGTGCCGGGCGTTGTTTTCGATGCTGTGAAGAAAGCAAGCAGAAATAACTGCCCTTCTGGAGCTTTCATTTCAGGGCGGAGAGGGGAGAGGGGGAGGGAGGACAGGAAAGTAAAGGATATAGTTCAAAAAAAAAAAAAAAGCCTGTTAAAAGGGGCTAAATGCTAAAGGATAAAAAGAAAATAGGGAAGGAGGATATGAGATGTTGGGTGGGGGTTGAATTGGCATTCAAGTACCCTGGGAAGGCCTTCTAAGAAGGTGTCTTTTGAATACAACTCTGAAGGAAGTGGTAAACTAATCATTTCAAACAGTGATGAGCACAAGGAAGGAAAGATGAAGAGAGTGGTAAGAGTAATGGGCCTTGATTTGATTTGGGGGCTTAGGGAGGGCTTCCCTGAGGAAGTGACGTCTGGGGTGAGACCCGAAGGAGGGTTAAGAGTTAACCATGTGTGGAGCAGCACGGAGCTTGGCAAGTTGGAGGAAGCGAAAGAGGCCTGTGTGGCTGGAGGGGGAAAAGGAGAGGGGAGGTAAGTCTGTAGAGAGGTGAGGGAGATCACAGGGGGCCCTGCGGACAGAATGCCTCCCCCCTCTAACTCTGGTTTGTATCTCCAGTGAAATTAGGGACCTTTGGAGGGTTTTAAGTGATTGACATGATGACATTTACATTCTAAAAGGTCTCTGGCCTCTGTCTGGGGAATGGACTTTGAGATAAGCAGGTAAGGCGAGGCTTTCTGTGTTGAGGGCCTAACTATTTGATCTGCCTCAGAAAAGCGAAAAGCCTTTAGAGTAGTTTAGGAGAGAGCTTTTCCCTCAGAGTCTACTTTGTGCAGCTTTTAGGAAGGGAAAGGAAGACGAGTTAGCATTTATGGAGCGCCTGCTGGACGGGAGAAACAATTTGGGAGACTTTGGCAAACATCATATTTGACTTACTCCTCTGCAGTTTGAGAGAAAGGGCTTGTCCTTCCCCTTTACAGACACGAGCGCAGAAGGGACAGGAAACAAGTCCTGAGGGGTTAGATGACTTATCCAGAAACCACATTTGTAACATAATCTGAATTCAAACCCAGGTCTTCCTGATCCCAGAGCCCAGTGGCTCTGGAACCAGACTACCGGTTGCTTCTGCCACTTGCTAAGGGAATGATTTTGAGTTTGATCTCTTGTGTGCCTCAGTTTCCTTTTTGGAAAGGCCTCAAGCTTTACCCAGCTTAAATGCAGATAAAAGTACCTACCTCACAGGACTGTTGTGTGTATCAAATTAACCAAGCCATAGCGCTCATCTCAAACGTTAGTTGCTATTATTACTTAAATTTTTAAAACTTTCATGTTGCCTCTTAACCATATTGCGGTCACTTTGGATGAGATTCACTATACGGATAATTTAATTCTCAGATTTTGTGAGACTCTTTTCCCCTCCCTTTTCCTCCAAACGACTTAATGCCAGTGTTCCACCTGATCAACCTTTCAACATTGATCTCACCTTTCATTCTTGACACTATGCTAGGACTTATGGATACAAAGTGAGTTTCTTCTCTGCAGAAGTTCAGGGTATCCAGAGGTAGGTCAGATATTGAAACAGATGAAGCACAATGTACTTAAGTTCTGTAACGCACCTGTAGTTAGCTGTTATAAGCTGTAAGAACTAAATGCCTGGGGGAGTAGGGAAGGCTTCAGGGCAGAAGTGAATTTTGAACTGGGCTTTGGAGGAAGCAAAGGAGTTTTGTAGGCAAGTAAGACTGGCCAAAGGACATTCTAGGTAGAGAGAGCTATATATGAAAGCATGGAGCCTTGAGAGGCTTGGCTTGTTTGGGTAGGAGGCTGGAAAGCTGAGTTGGAGCTGTGAAAGGCGGGTCAAGTTTGGATTTTATCCTACAAGCCATGGAGGGTATTAGATGAGTATTAGATACATCAGAGAGTATGAGACACATCAAATACACACCATGACGGGTGTTGGAGTTAGAGAGTGGAGACAGATGTCATCCTGGGGGTGTGGGATCACTATGTTTCAGGATCTGGTTCTCAGTTTCATAGACCCGAAATTCAGTTTTGTAAGGCACTTGGAGCTGATTGGATCCAGGCAGACTGACTCACTAACCAAACTTGGAAGAGACTGATGCATAAACTCAGGGTATTAACTGGCCATGAGAAATGAAACTGCAGAATGACAGATGTTCTGTCCTCTGGCCATCTCCCTCCCCACCGCACCCCACCGCACCCCACCCCCTCTGGCCAGGGCTGAGACATTTTAACAAAATCTTGCTCCTCAATTCCTGTCTGTTTTCCTCAGGCCCATGAAAACCCATCCTTTTTGTTAACATAATCTTTACTTAAGCTCCGTACAGCATGGCCGACCATGATTATTCATTGATAGAATGGATGATTCTGTATCCTGTGGGTTGGATCATACGTTTGTGAATCTTAAGGAAGAGGAGGAATAACTCTTTTAGAAATAAAATACCGGAAAAGGGGGTTCCTTAGAAGTGGTATGCAGATTCTAAGTGGTGTGGGTAGTCTTGAAGCTAAAGGGTGGTTGTGGACAGATGCATTGGAAATTGTTCTGAGGGCGGAGGTCTGTGAACTCTTGGTTGCACTTGAGGAGAGATTAGTTTCGAATGTTCATCTTCCCTACACGTTGGAGACGGAAAAGAAAGCGGTAATGCCTGCCCTCTACTCCGCCTGGTCACGGTGAGCTTTCCTACTGGACCGGAGTGAGTCTTCGCGGGGTCTGGGTTTCATTCTCACACTTGTCTCCACTTGTGCAAAACTGGGAAGAGTGGTGGATCCCCTCGAGTTTTGAGTTTGTGCTTTTCTGTAGTGAAAAATAAAATCCAAATAGGCCAACCTAGGTTGTGGACTAATTATTTTTATTTTAAAACTCTAAAAATAATTACACAAGCACTTTCCTGTAGAAAATTTAGGGGCCGCAGGTATACAAAAGAAACAGAACTGACTGATAAATCCTATAACCTAGAACCACTGTTAACATTTGAATAATTTAGTGTTTGTGTTAGATCTTTGTCTCCAACTCTGTCTTTCTACGTACCTTGGTTTTGACTTTTTCTTTGGCTACAAAATTAGGAACATCCTGAATAGGAGAGAATTCTGAGTGTTGACATCCATGAGGTGAAGTGATTGCATGTACGCGAAAATCTGTGTCTGTTTCCATTTCTGGGCATCTGGTCCAGTGTTCTCTCCCTTCATGTTCTAGGAGTGTTGGGCGTGAGATCCATTAGCTAATTAATTTTAAGAAATGTTTTAGGAGACGAGAGTGCTGCCTCAGCCAACCGTTGACTTTTATTTGAAGTGGGAAGTGTGTATGTGTGTTGAAATGACACATCTGATCCTTTTTATGACTCGAAGAAAAGTTAATGAACACCTTTCGAGTTTGGTGTCACCACAAAGTCATTCTTCAAACCCGTCAGCACTTCTGGGCTGTCCTCTGTTCACTGTATGACTTTGGGTAAGTCCTTTACACTCTCCGCTTGAGATTCTGAAGGTGTTGCACCAAGTAGGAATCGTGGCCGCTTTTCTCGTTAACACATTCCAGGGGACGAGAAGGCTGATGTTGTCTATGCTGGTGATTGATTGTGGAGAGACTGCCACAATATTGAGTGAGAAAAAGGAGTACCTCTGCTGAACAGATTAACTCCAGGCCTCCAGTCAGCATGTGGGGATGCGGGGGTTCAGGTCTGTATAACTTTGTTACCTCTATTTGCGAGGGCTCTACCGTGATTGGAGGGCGCCCTCCCCACCTGCCCCGGAAAATGCTCTGAGAAGTCCAGAGGTGGCGTTAAGGGCCTTGGGCACAACTAAATCTCCAGGCTTCTCCAGAGAATCAAGACCTACCACCCTCTAGTTTGCCTCAGAATGGACCCCCCTCCTGTCCGCAGAGCAGAGTTTACTGTGAGATCTCCTTCCCTCTGAGTGGTGTGGGGTCTGGCGGTTTTTTACTTTTGTTTCTCGTTTTGCCTGTCACTTGAATTTTCTACAGATTTACAGATCATCTTTACAAAAACAAATAATCAGTGAGTCTATTTTCACTTGGGAGATAAACGTTGAAGGCCCTAAAGCAAAAACTCACACTCCCCGGGGCTGTGTCCCTCCAAGCCCCCCCTCCCCGCTCACTTCGGGGCAGGTGCCTCTGTTAGAGGGGAGGTGAACTGGGCTGGGACCTCTGACTGGGAGGGGCCCTGAGCCCTGAGGGCCAGGGCCGAGCCATCTGGGAGGAGTGATTGGAGGGTGACTTGGCTGGAGGGCTTCAGGAGGGCTTTTATTTTCTTATTTTTATTTTTTATTTTTTTGGAGGTGAAAGCAGAGTTTATTGAAGATAGAGCACAATTAACAGACGGAGTGAGTGTCCAGGAGATTCGGAAAGAAAAGGAGGGAGTCCCCTCTTCAGGAATGCTTTTAAAGAAATCACTCCTCTGGGCACGGCCCCCAGGCCTTCTTCCGTGGTCCACAGGCTCAGTCTCCCGCATGTCTATTTGGGGGGGGGGGGGGGGCGGGGGGGGGGGGGGCGGGGGGTCGGGGGTACGACCGGGGCCGGGGGGGGGGGGGGGGTCATGGAACTGTAAAGACAGGGGTTCCCGTGTGTGAGCCTCACGTGCATTCCTAGGATTTCCCTGCTTCTGGGGGTTCAGGTCATTCTGGGTGTGACGCGGGGGAGGGGTGGCTTCTTCTTCCTCATTTTCATCCAGCCTTTGGGCATAGGAGCATCTTACCGACGCTGCCCTTGGCAGGCTGGAGTTGAACGTGAGCTGGTGGAGTGGGTTCTGGCTCCACCTGTGTTCCCCGGCTTGCTGCGGTTTACAGCGTTCTACTCCTCCCTGCCAATTCACCTGCTAAAGTTGAAGTTGTTTCTTAGCAAGCCAAAGGGCAGAGCGAGACCCGAGAGAGGTTTTGAAGGCAGGTGTCCATTGTAACTGCAGGCCTCTCAGGGTTATTCCAGGGCCTGAGAACACGTCTGAGGCAGAGGTTTGGCATTTTCAGAGGAGAAGGGAGCCCAGGGGTGGGCAGCGAGCAGCTGTTCAGATTCTTCTGGGGCTTGGCCCAGTCGAGGCTCTCGTCTGCACGGGCAGGGGCTGCTCTCTGCCTTGTTACACAGACTCTGCAGACCTGGGCTGAACCGGCCGAGTTGTAAAAACCACTTCACTGTCTGCGACTTCATTAAGGCTATAAATCTTCAGGCCCTTAAAAATATTAGATGTGTGATTAATTCTACCATTATTCTTAATTAGAATGTTTACTTGTATTTGAAATCCTGTGGAGTCTTTCTGCAACTGGGCCATCATCGATCAGTAATCTCCAGTTGCTTATGAAAGGCCTACCCTGGGTCCAACCCAGAGCTGGGCGCCCTGTGGCACATAAAAGACTCATGTGAGATGAACTTTGCCCTCAAGGAGTTCCCCCACTGAAAGCAATTAGAGAACACTTTGCTTCCAGACCAGACGTGTCTTGAGGGGGCTTTTCTTTCTGAGGGTGGTGGTTACTTTCACACAAGCCACCCCTCTGAGATGGCTGGGGTTACCTCTGGGGAACATTCTCTGGTACCCAAAATGGATTGGATGGCCCTCTGGGAGGAGGGAGGTGGCGGCGGCGATGATGTAGTCTCATCTTTCATTTCTTCCCTTGTCTCCCTTTGCTGCTTCTTCAAGCACCTGAACCCTTCAGCAGAAGGTAGCCAGCTACCCACAAAATATGCACCCAGTGCTGTCGTCCCATCATTACAGCCCCAGGCCTCCGAGTCTAAGGCTTTTGCATTTCCACTTGGACTCCCCTTTTAAAATATTTACACCCCCCTGGGAGAGGTCAGACTCTTAGCGGTTCATCACCAAATAGTAGCTTTAATTACCAAGAATTAATTAAGTCAACTGAGAGGAAGACTGGGACCCAGGCAGGCACTTGGGGGCAAGAGTGTCCGAAGGGACAGACTCCCACATGGCAGGAGAGCAGCGAGGGCAGCACAGGAAACTTCCAAGCACACGAGTTGCCGCGTGTAGGTCCCGCTAACTATGGGGTCACCCCGGTCGTCCTGGGGCCGAGGGGGCAGCATGGGCACAGTCCTAGCCCTGGGCCAGGGGGGCCTTGAGGCAGACGTGGACTTTGGGCCGAGTCTTAAAGGGTTGGGAAGATTGTTTTTTCCTTCATTTAAAAAACAATACAATACTCACTGGAAAATTTTGGAACGTTCAAGGGGA
>NW_026057583.1:2040818-2055083 GCF_023721935.1 Panthera uncia
AACGTTCAGGGGGGGAGAACAAATCTGCCATAATTTCATTCCTCGTGATAGATGGCTGAAATGAGAGGGAGGGGGGGGGGGGGTGATTCTTTTCCAGTGTAAGTCAGAGTGTGTTTCCTCTCCCCACGTCCTCCCGAAACCTTCCTTCCAAGCGCAAGAGTCAGCCCTTGCCGTGGGCCCTCCGTGGTCTGCCTCCTCCCCCGTCTCCTCTGGCTCCCTCTACTCTGGTGTGGGCTCCTTGCCTGCGCCAGGCACTTTCCTGCTTCAGGGCCTTTCCACCTGCTCTTCTGTCTGCCCCAAACCTCTTCTCCCCACTGTTCACCTGGCTTTTGCTCTCTCACTTTTTTCAGAATTGAAAATGCAGTTACTCTGATTTCTGATTTCAGTTGAGGAGCTCCTGTTGAGGAAGCTTGTAGGGCCCCTTGACATCATGCATCTGCCTGTCAGTGTCTGTGTGTCTCCATCCTGTGGAATGTCAGCACCTCGTGCACAGGGACCTGGCACATAGCAGGTGCACAGTTACTATTACGGAATGAGTACGTGTGCGTGCGTGAGCACAGTGTGTGTGTGTGTGTGTGTGTGTGTGTGTGTGTGTGTGGTGGAAACGGAGCGGGAAAGGACGGTGTGGCTAGAAGCTGGAGGGAAAGAACGGGCGTGGATGGTGTGGAGAGTGGGGATGCTCTCGGCGGGGACGTTGATTAGAGACTTGATTCAGGTTGAGCGGTCTCTGCAATCTTCTCTCTTACTGCTGCGTTGAAGGGGAAGGCCGTGATTTGGTGGTTTGAGGCAGGTGCAGAAGCACCTGGTGAAATATAAAGTCAGTCGACTTGGCCTCGGCCTAGCACGTGAACGTTGTCAAAAGCCTGGCCCGAGGCTGGAGCTGTGGTAGGCTAGAGGAAACCACATGAGGCTGTTGAGAAAAGTGAGTGACCTGAGGAAAGCGGTGTTTGGGGAAGACTGGTCTTCGGGAGACACGCGGGACGACCGTTGGGAGCGTCTGAGGGGGTGAGGAAAGAGGCGACAAGGGTAAGGATGTGGAGCAGATGACCTCAGGGAGACGTGGCCATGGCAGGATGCTCCCCAGCTTCTGTGTGGCTGCCCTGACAAGGGCGTCCAGCACTCCCGGCTTGGTAGAGCTCAAAGTATTGTCCGTGGCTTCAGATGAGTTTTGGAAGCAGGTGGTTAGTGTAAGTAGGAGAGAGGGGAAGGGAAGGGTCCTCCTTAGGTTCAGGAGGTCGATGGGCCTGGTGGTGTGAGGTCGTATCCTGCACCGGGCCTGCGCTCACAGGCTGTGACTCGGGACTGGAGCCTTTCTTCTCTTCCTGCTCTGCTGTCTGAGAGCGGCTGTCCGTACTCCTGGCTTTTCTTCCGAAACTACACACATACCAGAGGAGTATCTGAAATCCATTTGTTCGATCACCTTCTTTCAAGTTCATTTTCTGTCTCCATAGTTTTATCTGTTTCTCAAAACAAATTGTCTTTGACTCACAAACCCATTTGGATTGAATTAATTGACTGGAAATACTTATTTCTAAATGGTTTCTGTTTCATTAGGCCTCTAGCCTGTTTTTAAAAAGGCTTTTGCCAAGATGAGATCAGTGGAGGAGTGATTTTGGTATCATCAGCTTCTCTGTGATCTTTTGGTACAAGTTATGTTTTGAGATTGGCGTTTCTGATGTGTTCATTCCTAGAATAAGTATTTGAGTGCCTGCTATGTGCCAGGCACTATCTTAGGCCCTGGGAAACAAACAAAAATCTTACCTTCATGGGGCTCATATTCTAGTGTGTGTCGGCTTATAGATAACAAGTAAAAATAAAGTATGAGAGAGGGTGAAAAGTCTTATGGAGAAAAACAAAGCAGGGATGGAGGTTTGGGTGTGGAGGCAGATTTTCTGTTTTAAATACAGAAGTCAGGGACGTCTCACTGATAAAAAGACACCTGAGCAGAGATCTGCAGGAGTGGGAGAGAGGACCATGCAGATATCTGAGGGAGGAGCAAGCAGGGTAGAGAGAAAAACAAGAGACAAAGTCCTTGAAGCCCCAGAAAGCTTGAGGGGTTTCAGGATGAGCAGCAAGGAGGGCAGTGTGGCTGGGGCCGGAGTGGGGTGGGGAAAGTATGGGAGAGGAGGCCTGAGTGGTCCTACTGGGCTTGTAAATCCTACTGGGGACCTGAATGAGATGGGAGGCCTGGAGTAGCTGTGCAGAGCCACGGCGGACTCCCCCTTCTTTCTGGAAGCGTCACCCTGGCTGCCAGTATTGAGGCCGGGGGGCTTCTGCAGTGGCTCTTGGCTAAGAGTGGGTGTTGGGGGTCTGAATCATCTGGAAGCCTCTCTTGGGCCAGCTTCTAGTCCATCTGGGACTCTGGGGTCACCTGGAGCACATGTGCCATTTCTAGGACTCACGTGAGGCCGGTGCCATTGTTCTGTAACCACCGGGTAGCTGTCACAGCTTCAGGTTCCTGGGCTCACTCCACTGCTACGTAGTCCATTTCCAGGTGGGCCCAGAAGTCTGGACCATGCTTTGGTCCACAGACCATGGCTCTCAGCCCCAGAAACACCTGTCACCCTGTGGTGGTTTTAAAAAATGCCTGGCCCCGCCCCTAAAGCTTCTGATTCAGTTGGCCTGATGTGGGCTTTAGGATTAGCAGTGCTCCCAAGGTGTTTCTAATGTGCATCCAGACCCAGAATCACTCCTTTAAGGATATTTAAATAAGCCTTGTCCCTGGTACTTGATGGAGACATTGGAACGGGTAACTGTGAGTGAGAGACTCGAGCCCCTCTGGGACGGAGGGCCGGTCCCCTTGCCAGGAACAACAAAAATCTTTCACAGTAATAAAAACTCCTCGGTTTATGTACTTTATCTCATTTCATTACCTTACCTCTCTGGCCTCGGTTTCCTTGCTTGTAGAGTCAGTGGCTTAAATTTAATGGTCTTCTGGAGTCTCTCTGGCTCTGGCAGTTCCTAATCTTTCAGGTGTCGGACGACCCTCTAATGAGAACGATGTTCTAGGACACTGTTTCTGATCTGGGTCTTACAACACCCTCAGGTGCGCCATAGTTACGGCAAGGGTCGCAGCGAATGTCTCGACGGCAGGTTGAAGGGAGACGTGCGCCATCTCCAGTGGCACCCTGGGAAGAGAGGGCGATGGGAAACGTGAACGTGAAATCCGACCTCCCAGTTCAGAGTTCCGGTGGAAGGACAGCTTGGCCCTTGGGGGGCGGACGGGAGCCTGAGCGTTTTTCTTGGCTCTGCCACTCACTGGAGGGTTCCTTGTGAAGTGGGAATCATGGTTTCTAAACTGTAAAGCTTCTGTAAATCCAAGGGTCGTAGGGTGACTGGGGTGGGGTGGAGGGGGCAGCCAGCCTGGGTCAGTGAAGCCTGATGCTGGGGTTTGCCGGCCTCTCTCTGTAGCCAACTGTGTCCCTGGCTACAGGGGACAGTTTGAGTAACCTGATGGAACCCAGTGGCTGCAGGCTAAGGTTAACCTGGAGTGAATGACCGGGCACGTTGACGGGGGCACCCCGGAGCTAACTTGCTTGGGACATCTTGTGTAAAACACCCACCTACCCGGCGCCCCGGTCTCTGACCTTTGTCCTCATTGGGGTAGCGCAGTGTCTGCTTCTCAGTTTACGTTTTGAACTGTGATGTTCCAATAAGAAAAAGAAAGTTCAGGGGGGAAAGTTTTTGTTTCCCTTCTGTAGAATTGAGACAGTGCGTTTCCCTCCTTTCCCTTCTAAATTTTTCCATTAATATTGTCTCTATCTCTCTTTAGAATCCCAAGTAAATGCTAGCCTTTCAAAGTTAAGACAGAAATGAAGTCAAGCGAGAGAATGCAGAATTAAGAGTGCACGTGAGCAGAATTTGAAATGTGACTTTTCGTTCTGTCGTTTGTGGGCTCACAGAGCCGAGGGGCCAGTACCCAGTTTCTCCCCGCTGGCCGATTAAACCCACGTTTCAGGGTGTTGTGGCCGAGCGTGAAGGAGTTTCTGAAGTTCTGAGGTGGTTCTGATGCTCGGTGACCGTGAAGATCACCGAGTTTAAAAAAAATGGGTTCTGCCAGCTTTTTGGTATCTTCTGTCATTCTTTCCCCCTGCCCAGTGCTTGCCCTTCCTGCTCCTCCCCCCCTGTGCCGGTCCCCCCCCCCCCCCCCCACGTATCTGCTGCGGTCCCTCTGCCCACTCCTGGGCCCTCTTCTTCCGCTCCAGCAGGCCTCCTGAGCTGTGTGGAGGGGTAGCCGGCCTTCCCTTCCCTTGTCTCTGTCCCCTGTGTGTGCTTCCAAGCAGCCTGACATTTGCGGATCCAGCAGCCTGCTGGGGCACTCTGACGTTGTGGCATAATACTTAACAAACACATGCATTTGCTGTGTTGAAGGCAGTGTTGTAAGAACTTTACAAATGTTAACTCACTGAGTCCCTACAACAGTTTCCCATTTTACATATGGGGAAACTGGGACACAGATGTGAGCAAACCTCCGTAGGTCAAATGGCTAGTGAGCGTGGCTGAGGTTGGAACCCGGGCAGAGTCTGTGCTCTGAACCACCACATCATGGCCGGGGAGGGCAGATGGTCTGGGGCCCGCAGAAGTTTTATCTTTGAGTATGGGGCTTTGAGTTTACGTTTGGAGAGTTTTCTCAGGGTCTGACCTAGACTTTTATTATTGTGATTAGCACCTTAACTTAGACATTTGCCGTCAGGCCTATTAAAAAACATCTTCTTTTGTTTCTTTCCTTAGGTAGTGTTTGGAAACCATGTGCCTAGGCAGATGTTATGCCTTTCTCCATAACTCCACACTCCCAGCAACGCTCACCACACCCTTGTTTTGAGAACCTCTCTGAGGTATGATGTCTAGGCTGACCTGAGCTGGCCTTGAAGAGACACAAGCGACGTCTTTATGTTCCTCGGTGTTGTGTTTTGTTTTCTAAACTGTGGCCAGATATACGTAAAGACACTGACCATCTTAACCATTTTTCAGTGCACCATTCGGTAGCCTCCAGTACGTTCACGATGGTACAGCCATCACCACCCTCCAGAATCTTTCATCATCCCGGAATGAAACCCTGTACCCGCGAAACACTAACTCCCTGTCCTCTCTCCCCTCAACCCCTGGTACGCACTGTCGTACTTCCTGCCTTCATGACCTTGACTACTCTAGGGAGCCTGGATTCCTAGGCGAAATCATACGCTATTTGTCCTTTTACGCCTGGCTGTTTTCACTTAGCATGATGTCCTCAGGGTTCATCCATGCTGTAGCATGTGTCAGAACTTTAAGCCTTTTTAAGGCTGAATAATATTCCATTGCCTGTTTATATCACATTTGGTTTACCCATTCATCTATTGATGGACACGGTTGCTTTCATTTTCTGGGTATCGTGAACAATGCTGCTGTGAACGTGGGTATAAAGATTACTCCTTGAGACCCTGCGTTCAGTTCTTTTAGGTATATACCCAGAGGTGGAGATGCTAAATCGCATGGTAATTCTACGTTTAATTTTTCATTAGGAACCACCGTATTGTTTTCCTTAGCGGCTGCACCCTTTTTTTATTCCTACCGGCAACGCACAAGGGTTCCAACTTCTCCACGCCCTCGCCGACCCTTGTCCTTTCCTTCTTTTTTAAAATAATGGCCATCCTAGTGGGTGTGACATTGGTGGTTATCTAGCTGGACTCACAGGGTCCACTAGGCAAGGGTCTGGCCCTGAGAGGGCAAAAGTATACACACATAGAGAAAATAACGGATAAACGTCCATGTGATCCTCGCCCACGTCCAGGAGTTGTTTGTGGCAAATCTTGTTTCACTCATAAAAACCCTCCCTGCCCTTTCCTCCTGCTCTGTGTCATTTCGAGACAAATCCCAGATATCACATCATTCTGTCTGTAAATATTTTATTACGTGTCTTAAAAAGATAAGGAATTTTAATATTCCATTTTGTCTGGTGGTAGAAAGGCACACAGAGGTGTTTCTTTAGATACCTGTTCTCTGCTGTCCCCTTGGAATGTCAGGGGCACATACAGCAGGCACACCGTTGGGCACCCGGGTGTCGGATCTGTTGCCATATTGCCTTGTTGGTAAAAAGCTGCCTTGGCTGGTGCCTCGCTTTCCTGAAGAAGGCTGACTGTCCTTGGTCTGAGGAGCCATGGTGAAAGAGCCCACCCGGTCTCTGTTGAGAGGGGAAGGAGAGAAGAGGGAGGAAGAAGGTGTGTGTGTGTGTGTGTGTGTGTGTGTGTGTGTGTGTGTGTGAGAGAGAGAGAGAGAGAGAGAGAGAGAGAGAGAGAAGGGAACCACAGAGATACCCCAAGAGTAATAGCATGTTCCTTGCTCCCACCTCCTCACCCCTGCCCCCTGAAAACCTTTTGGTTTTGGAATCTCTGGGACCTCACTTTGCTTGTGGTAGATGAGACCCAGAATATACACAGAGCCCCCAAACACGAGGGTGCCAGAAATGAGGAAAAAGTAATCCTGCGGAATGGCCACGTTTTCTTGGCTGGGGCCCTTTTGTTCAGGGAGTGGAGGCTTGGTTCCCAACAGGTCTGAGGCTACCAGCTCTTTGTTTAATTTTGGGCGTCCCTACTACTAGGAGATGATGCTTTTACAAAACTCAGTGGGAGGGACTCCTTGAGGAGGAGGCCGTGTGATCAAGGAGGAGTCCTGTCCCTCTTGCTTCTTAGTCTCTGTTCTGTTCCTTTCTAACAAAATGCAGTGGCCAGTTAGTGCTGAGATCTGTTTGCAAGTAATGAAAGGGAAAGGGGGTGCAGGTTACAGAGTATCAGTTTTTGTCTCAGTTCTCAGCTCCGTTTAAACTTTGTTTTTGTCTATACCTAGTTTCCATTTCTATCATCTCAGTGAGCTGTGGGGTGCTGCCTAATCCCAACTCCCTCCAGTTTTATCCCCTCTTTTTATCTTAAAAAAAAAAAAAAAAAACCACAGTTTTTTTGAGATAAGATTCACACGCCATGCAATTCACCCATTTATTTATTTATTAAAAAAAATTTTTTTTTAATGTTTGTATTTATTTTTGAGACAGAGAGAGACAGAGCATGAGCAGGGGAGGGGCAGAGAGAGAGGGAGACACAGAATCTGAAGCAGGCTCCAGGCTCCGAGCTGTCAGCACAGAGCCCGACGCGGGGCTCGAACTCACACACCGCGAGATCATGACCTGAGCTGAAGTCGGATGCTCAACCGACTGAGCCACCCAGGCACCCCATGCAATTCACCCATTTAAAGCACACAACTGAATGATATTTAGTATATTCACAGAGTTGTATCCCCTTTTCTTAAGACTTAAGTCTACCCTGTGCCCTGCCCAGAGGTAGCCCTCCGTTTCTACTGATGTCACACTGTTTCCATCCTCAAGATGAGTGACCTTATTGTGGGGATGTTGGCCAGTAGACCCCTTCCACCGATTCAGCATTTTCACTTAATCAGCCACGTAGGAGCCCAGGGTTCATGGCCACGTGCTACTCTGGGCAGACCCCTTCCCACTGGCAAGGCCCCACCAACCGCTCAAGGTCTCTCTGTTTATGAAGGAATTTTAAAAAGTGAAACACAAATAACGTGGCAAACTTGCCAACTTCTCGACTAGTAATAAACCTGCTTAGGATTCCACGGCTCTCCTTGAGCAATGTGAGTTCTGGACGGATGAGCCTGTCACATCGTCCCCCCTTTCTAATGGTGGATTACCTTCCAGTAAAGACACTGGAGCTTAAAAAGAGACAATGAAGACATGAGCAATTATGCAATGTGTCAGGCGGTGGGAAGGGCTTTGAAGAAAAGACAAGTAAAGGACAGAGATTGATGGTGTGACCGTGAGGGTGGGGACTGGGACGTTACATACACTGGTCACAGGAGGCTTCTGACAAAAGGACATTTGAGTCAAGACTGGACGGAAGTGAGCAGTGAGCCCCTCAAGATCCGAGGGGAAGGGCAGTCCTAGCAGAGGGAACAGTAGACTAAAAGGCTCTGAGCAGGGGTGTGTTTGAGGAACAGGGCAGAGGCCTGTGTGTGCCCGAGCCAACTGGGTGACAGAGACAGGTGTGGGAGACGGGGCACTTAGACCCTCCTGGCCACGGAGGCTGCGGTGATGGCCGGAGCTCGCTCTGTGTGAGATGGGACCGTGTCGAAGGGGTTCAAGGACAGGAGGAATGTGATCTGATGGGTGTTTTTTTTGGGTTTTTTTTTTTTTTTTTTTAATGTTTAGTTTTGAGAGAGAGTGCATGCGCCAGCAGGGGAGGGGCAGAGAGAGAGGGAGACAGAGGATCTGAAGCGGGCTCTGTGCTGACAGCAGTGAGCCTGATGTGGGGTTCGAACTCACGAACCCTGAGATCATGACCTGAGCTGAAGTCAGATGCTTCACTGACTGAGCCACCCAGGCGCCCCTGGTGGGTGTTTCTAGAGCAGCAATCTGGCTGGAGGCAGGAAACGGTTGCATTTGGAGATGTTTTGAAGGAACATTTGACGGGATTTGCTCTTGGATTGGTTGCAGGGTCTGGTGGTGAGAGGACTCACGGATGCCCAACCTGAGCCACGGGAAATTGAGAGTTAGACTCTGGACATATTATCTTTGACATGCCTCTCCAAGGAGAAACCCAAACCTTGAATTGAGGGGATATTGGTTTAATAATTTAGTGAGTGCCTGTTGAGGGGCTTATAAGACAGCGGAAGAGGGAATATTTACTGAAATAACTACAGCAAAAGTAAATTGTGCCCTCAAAGGAGTGAGGGACACAGAGGGGAGCCCAGGGGAGCGCACTGAGGTGACCCCACTCAGACAGAGTCCCTCTCCCTTCCTTGCCAGTGGGAAAGCAGTGCCCTTGTTGGCCTTCCGTGGCACCCCAGTTTCGTGGCAGCCGGGCTTTCCAGTGGGTCGTGTGTGGGGGCACTCAAGAGCAGGGTCTGGGCTTTCCCTTTGTGTCCTCAGTGCCAGGCACCATTCCTGGCATTGGGTCAATGTTTGGTGCGTGAACTTCTCCTTCTCTCCTCCCTCCCTTCTTTTCTTTTCTTTTCTTTTCTTTTCTTTCTTTCCTTTCAAGATTTTATTTTTTTTTTCTTTCTTTTTTTTTTTTTTTTAAATTTTTTTTTCAACGTTTTTTATTTATTTTTGGGACAGAGAGAGACAGAGCATGAACGGGGGAGGGGCAGAGAGAGAGGGAGACACCGAATCGGAAACAGGCTCCAGGCTCCGAGCCGTCAGCCCAGAGCCCGACGCGGGGCTCGAACTCACGGACCGCGAGATCGTGACCTGGCTGAAGTCGGACGCTTAACCGACTGCGCCACCCAGGCGCCCCTCAAGATTTTATTTTTAAGCAATCCGTACACCCAACCTGGGGCTCAGCTCACAGCCCCGAGGTGGAGAGTCGCCTGCTCCACCGAGCCAGCTGGGCGCCCTGAGCTTTTCCTTTCGGAGCCCAGGTTGTCCACGTAAAGATGAAGAGGGTGGACGAGGCCAGGGCGCTGGAGTCAACCGGGAGGCTTCACAAACACGCGGGGATCCCTCCCAGACTTGCTGAGTCGCAGTCTCCTAGTAGGAGCCTGGGACTCTGTGTTAAAGTCACTCCCCATGTTATTCTTTTGCAGTCAGTCCAGGAGGAATCTGCAGACGTGTATTTGGAAGCCACTGGACCAGATCATTTCTGAGGTCCCCTTCAGCTCTAACATCCTGTGAGTCCTGTTAGAATGTTTGCGATATGACTCTGTCCCCAGGAAGTGGGAGTTTTGCTTGGGCGGAAGGGCCTGGAGGGGGAGGGGAAGCTGCCTCGGGGCAGGGCCAGCGGGCTTTGGGGAGGCGCTGAGGACCTGTCCTGGGCCGGAGTGAGCAGTGACAGCTTGCTTGTCCCTGCGGACCAGCTGTGTTGGGGTCTCAGAAATAGAGGTGAAGGACATGACCCTAGCTCTGGAGAGGCTTAGAGACCGATGAGTAAACCCAGGACCCCATCCCGCTGCGGGAAGTGCCGCCATGGCGGAAGGGGGGCGGAGGAGGAGGAGGAGGAGGGCAGAGGTCTGGAGTCACAGCTCTCAGAGGAGGCGGGCAGAGGAGGGGCTCCTGGGGCAGAGCAGTGCTCAGGCACTGTCTGGGGCCAGTGCGGTGGGCCATCAGGTATTCTGTCGTCGGGAGGGAGTCTGCGAGAACCACCCTGGGAAGTGGCTGGAGAGGTGGGCGCAGACCAGATGGGAGCGGGCTCTCCCTCTGGGCGGAGGCTTGGAGCTCTCTCCTGCAGGTGACCGGCACCGTGAGCAGGACGTCTCTGTGATCAGATAGATGTTTCACAGCAACCGCTGTGGTGGAGTGTGCGTTGAAGGGGGCTAAGACCAGATGAAGAAGACGACAAGTGAAAAGCTTTGCCATTTCGCCTGGGTCCACCGTCCGCTGGCACCTGCTTTCTTTTACTGCTGAGCATCTCTTTGGGCTGTGCTTTGCTGATGATTCAAATACCAGGTGTCTCGTGAAATGAGACACTGGCTACTGACTGACTCAGAACATCTGTGCCTTGGGATCGCTGAGACCCGTGTTCGGGAGGGCAGTGACAGGTCTATGGTAGAGAGTCACTGGTCCACTTTAGGAGCTAAGTTTTGTGTAGAAATCCAATAGTTGTAGGGGACTCAGAGATCCTTCGAGTTAGTTTAATTTTACATCATAAACTGAAGCCTGCCTGAGATCTCCTCCTGGGTGACTGTGACGGGATAGGGGTGAAAGCCCTTCTCATGCTTCCCAGTTTGTTCCTCTTTTAGCTCTCCTGTTCCCGGCCTGGGGCTTCATTCTGGGTCCGGGAACGTGGGACCTTTCCCAGGTCATTAGATTTCACTGAGTTCCCTTCTCTACCTCCCATGGGCTCAGTGTCTTTCTCTCATCACCGTTTAACCTGAGTCCAGACTAAAGCTTCTGACAACCCCAGGAGCAGCAGCTCGCTCGCTCGCTCGTTCTCTTTCCCCTTGCCCAGCTTCCTTTCCTGCGACAGAACTTCCCCCGTCTGGCAACCAGCTCAGGTACCTTCTGGTCTCAGCCTGTCCTGAGTAAGCGTGGCCGCACGCACTTTCTCTGTGCATCAGACAGCTTGGATTAGTCTTTGCTCCGTTTCCTCTGGAATACTCCTTCTAAAGTAGAAAGCTGAGGGTAACTTCCACTTACCCCTTTGTAAACTCTAAACCATTATAACAGTGATTGAACACAGATTATATCAGCATGTAAGCCACATTCAGTCATGTGGAAGCAGGATAAAGAGTTTACCCACAGGTTGGAAAACATACACACATCCATCCTTCTAGACATCATCCGACAAGCGGTGGCAAATTCGAGGAAACTGAATTTGTGGTTCCCAGTCCAATGTTCCTTGAATCTTGCTGCCTTTAACTTTCATTGTATAAATCTGGAACATGTTATTTGCTTCCTTGGCTCATTAAACGATATACTGACTAGAGATCCAATTTTTCTTTTCTTTTTTTTTTTTAAGTTTGTTTATTTATTTTGAGAGAGACAAAGAGAGAGAGAGAGAGTGTGTGTGTGTGTGTGTGTGTCAGTAGGGGAGGGGCAGAGAGAGAGAATCCCACGCAGGGCTCCTCTCTGTCAGCGCAGAGCCCAACCCCGGGACCTGATCTCACGAAGTGTGAGATCATGATCTGAGCCGAAACCAAGAGTTGGAGGCCCAACCGACTGAGCCACACAGGTGTCCCGAGATCCAATTTTTCGTAATGCTTTTGGAGTGCCTCTGCCCCCTGGGTGTCCTGTTTCTGAACTTTTATTAATCTACCATTACTGAACTTAGTGTTGTTAAAAGAAACAGATGACCAAGTTTAATGTTAATTTGAAATTCAAAAGCGTCGGTGCTGAGGGAAAGGAAGCTCATAGGTTTAGTGACGATCCCTTCTTCTTAGTTCCTCAGAGCCTTTTTTTTTTTTTTTTTTTAAATTTCTAGATCCAAATAAGTGTGGATGTTACTACATGTATATATTTTACCTGTAACAACTTCAGTATGTTTCTGACTAGTGGGCAGTTATTTCTTGTCTGTCTATATCTTTTATTTCAAACTTCAGAATGCTTCTCTCTAGTATTTGTGAAAGAGAGAGAGAGAGCACAAGTGAGTGAAGGGCAGAGAGAGAGAGAGAGAGAGAGAGAGAGAAGTGGGGCTCACCCGATGTGGGGCTCGAACTCATGAACTGTGAGATCATGACCTGAGCGGAAATCAGATGCTTAACTGACTGAGCCACCCAGGTGCCCCTCTCCTCTGTAGTATCTTAAGGTTTGATGAACAAATCTGTATGTGACTTATCCTCCCCCTTTCCCCAAACCTTCGTCTCTCCAGAATTAAAGAGTTCTAATCTGTAAGCTCTTACTAGAAGGCTCCTCTATCTACTTGATAACTTCGTTCTTGTTTCTTAGGACCTTTTCCGACTCTGGTATGCCTTTCTTAAGAAAGGGAACCACAACTGAACAGCACATGGAGCTGTGGACACCGGGCGGTTCTGAAAAAGGGCGAGATCACAAGTTGTGTGTTGTTCCCAGTATTCTTTCTAATAAAGCCCCATGTTTTCTGGGCATTTGGTGAGAAAACATGCAACGTGGTGTCTTCAGGGAATAGTCTGAGCTGATGGCCAAGCCTCTTTATCGAACTGCTTAGCTTAGAACCCATTATTCTAAAAGTGTCATTAAGGTTGCATTTTCCTAAATGTCCCTTCACCAAATTGGCCTCCAGTGATGCTCCTTTGCCATAATTTCACCCATTCATACAGCCTCCTGAGAACTTGTTGTCTTTTAATTTTGATTTTGATTTCTGGAACAGTTTTAAGGGTATTTACAATCTTGAAGGTTTCACTTTATTGCTTCACAATGTATTTATTGAGTACCTAATGGAGAATGCAGTGATTAATGAGACAGGCCTCTTCCCTCCTGAAGCTTATAGCCTAATATTCTGCTAGATCGTTGGTTCCCAAAGCATTTTGAATATGAGACCTCCTTTTTATTTCTTTTAGGTTTATTTATTTGTTTTGAGAGAGGGAGAGAGACAGGGAGAGAGAGAATCCCAAGCAGGCTCCACACCATCAGTACAGAGCCCGATGCTGGGGCTTGAACTCACAAACTGTGAGATCATGATCTGAGCTGAAATCAAGACTTGGATGCTTAACTGAGCCATCCAGGTGCCCTAAGACCTCCTTTAGAAATTTTTAAAAATGTTTATTTATTTATTTTGAGAGAGAGAGAGAGAGAGAGAGAGAGAGAGAGCAAGCACGGGCATGAGCAGGGGAGGGTCAGAGGGAAAGGAGAGAGAGAGAGAATCCCAAGCACACTTCACCATCAGCGCAGAGCCTGATGGAGGGCTCGATCCCATGAACTGTGAGCTCATGACCTGAACTGAAATCAAGAGTTGCATGCTTAACTGACTGAGCTCCCCAGGCGCTGCACTGAGATGTCCTTTTTCTTTGTTTTTTTTTCTTCTTCTTTTTTTCATGAAATTTATTGTCAAATTGGTTTCCATACAACACCCAGTGCTCATCCCAACAGGTGCCTTCCTCAATGCCCATCACCCACTTTCCCCTCCCTCCCACCCCCTACCGACCCTCAGTTTATTCTCAGTTTTTAAGAGTCTCTTATGGTTTGCCTCCTTCCCTCTCTGTAACTTTTTCTTTCCCCCTTCCCCTCCCCGCTGGTCCTCTGCTGAGTTTTTCAGAATCCACGTATGAGTGAAAACATATGGTGTCTGTCTTTCTCTGCCTGACTTATTTCACTCAGCATAATACCTTCCAGTTCCATCCACATTGCTGCAAATAGCCAGATTTCATTTCTTTCTCATTGCCACATAGTATTCCATTGTGTATATAAACCACAATTTCTTTATCCACTCGTCAGTTGACGGACATCTAGGATCCTTCTGTAATTTGGCTATTGTTGAAAGTGCTGCTATAAACACTAGGGTACAAGTGCCCCTGTCCATCAGCACTCCTGTATCCCTTGGGTAAATTCCTAGCAGTGCTACTGCTGGGTCATAGGGTAGGTCTATTTTTAATTTGAGACCTCCTTTTTAAATTAATTTTTTCAGGGCTCCTTGGTGGCTTAGTTCAGCATCTGATTCTTGATTTTGGCTCATGGTTCATGAGATCAAGGCCCATGTTGAGCTCTGTGCTGATAATGTGGAGCCTGCTTGGGAATTTCTCTCTCTCTCTCTCTCAAAATAAATAAATGAAGTTAAATTAATTTTTTACAGACCCTCATTCAGTAGTAGTGTTTTATTTTATTTTATTTTATTTTATTTTATTTTATTTTATTTTATTTTATTTTATTTT